>NC_056735.1:1234669127-1234671627 GCF_019279795.1 Protopterus annectens
CTTACCTGTGTGCCCTGTTCAAGCACAGCTTCACCTCAGGCTTTGTCCCTACTGAATTGTGCACTGCTACAGTCACCCCTTTCCACAAATGAGGTGTAACTACAGACCCTGAGAAATACCACCCCAACTGCCTGACAAGTCTCTTATGAGAAGCTATGGAATGCATCATCATGCACCTAATAAACAGGGATATGGGAAGCTGCAGACTTAGGATCCCACACAGTTTACCTGTGTGAAGGGTAGGCCATACCTGCTCATTCAACCTGGTCAACATCTTGCCATTAGTTACCTGAGCTGTGGATGAAGGCAAGGTGACACATACTGCCTACACTGATCTGGCCAAAGGCTTTGATAACATTCCCAACTCACTAAGCTCGGCATCAACCCCTATATCACTAGATGGGAACAGAGGCACAAACACAGGGGTAGATTGGACATACTGCTGTCATACATTGAGACAGTTGTAGATGTCACTGGGTTTATTGTAACATCCTTTCTGAGGAATATGACGTTGGTAATACCAATAGATATGAGTATTTACTGACTGCATTCAACAGAGTCCACAACTGATTTACCTAGGACACCAACAGTCTGGTGAACACACAAAACATGACAGGCAGACATGTGGCTAGTCTGTGGACACCGTGCCAGTGGAGAGGTATAAAAGAGACATATCACTGTGAGTTGTGATGTCACACACTAAATGCATGTCCACACAAACCCTGTCAATCTATCAATCCACCATGTGTATAACATCACTGATGACATAGAATCTGTTCGCAAATTTGAGGATATGTCCCCCATGTTGGTTGGCTGTTTCCACATGTCCTGCCCTGTGATGTATTGCCAACCACTGTATGTGAATCTGTAGGTCACCACCTCTGTAATGTCCCTCACACAGGCAAGGAAATGGGGCAAGGCTCACATTAAGGAATGTCCCATATGTTGGAACTAGCAGCAGTGTCCAGACCCACAGCACAATACAATGTGGCCACCTACATAGTGGTATGGCCATAGCAATACCTGACATCTGCACATCTGTACAGAGGACAGACAGAAAGTAGACAGGTTAAGCATTATGATGAATGCTTTGAAAGATACACATCTGAAACTGAAAGGTATGCCATTACTACATGACAGCAGTCCTCAATGACATGTCCAAAGAACTTAGTAGTCTACAGTTAATATCAACATATTAGATCAATATCCAATATGAGATACATATAAACATACAGCTCAAACACCTAGAACAAGATACTCAGTACTCAGAGACCAGCTTTGCATTCAGGAGTGTATGGTTCCAGTACTACAATCTGCAATATACTCTTACTTGAAAAAGCACTGTTAGAAGTACTAATGTAATGATACCATATGTGTTAAACTATTTCTGTCAAACAGTGCACTGTAGCTGGTGTAACATGCAAGTGTGACTGCATATAACCTGGGATACTACCCATGTATGAAAAATCCAAAGAGAAAAGATTGTGGTACTACCCATGTATATCCAGGTGTCCCATACAGTATACTCACATGCCTTGCTACTGTAATGACAGCACATAGAAGCATATTATGTACAGGCAATTAAGTACACTTATTAAATATATCATTACCCTGCTATTTTATCAGACTGGAATGTGATCACTGGTTACCAGGGCTAAGCTATGCTTAGCAGGTTTCAGTGTTGCTTAAATGTAAATGCTAAGGAAATTTGTGTAATGGTAAGCAAAGCCTACACAGTATAAGCGCCTAATCGTTTAACCATACATTAGCACCACTTACCATTGGACAAACCTGCGCAAACATGCTCAAAGCTTCTCAAAACTGCCTTAACCACTCTGTATCCAACAGTTCTTATTCTGCCTAGCAACAAAATCAGCCATTGGAGGTCTTGAACCCAGGACTCTGCATACCATAGTCTGTGCAATTTTTCAGTAAGCCACTTCAGCTGTATTGTTTGAGGACGTTTTCACAAACATACCCTTCTTTACAGCCAGTTTACAATAGAGTTCATAGGTAGCTACTAGGCTATCAGCTCTGGGGCCTATATAAGCCTAGCCAAAAAGGTCCCCTGGCTTTCACCACCCAAGAAAATTATTCATAGATTCATAGAATAGTACTAAGCTAACTGCCCTTGTGAGCCATTGTCAGCCTAGCCAATTATCCCTTGTGAGACTCAAACCCTGCACCTTGTGTTTGTAAGGTAAACACCTTAACCATTAGGCCACCCTCCCAACTCTGTGCCCATGTCAAGCAGTGCCACAGAAGTGGTCCCCGGGGTGAAGTTTCTATTTCCCATCCAGTCATCAAGATTTTTCTTAAAGAGGGCCAATGAGGAGCTTTTCTTGACATGAATGGGTAGTTTGTTCCAGAGTATGTGAAGTCTCTGGGACAGGAATCTATTCCTCCAGCATGTTCTGTTTATTGTGGTAACAAGATTTAGGTCCCTGGAGTGTGTAGTTCATAGAGATTGGGATTTCTTTAAGTGAAGCATGTCCAACAA